>NC_056733.1:802453849-802458849 GCF_019279795.1 Protopterus annectens | reverse complement strand
TTAGTAGAGAGAGACCAAGATAGAGAGAGAGAGTGAGAGAGAAAGAAATAAAGAAATAAAACAACAAACACACATCCATCCATCCATCCACACAGCAAACTGTATCCAGAAGAGACAACATTACCACAACAGGTATGTGAAGCATATATGCATGTAATTGAATGTAGTACTTGGTCCATAATAATGGGATAGATGATGTGGAATTATTTATATGTGCCATCACGTGTTGTTGTAATGATGTCCAGCTGAACAACTGCTATGGACAATAGTGTCTGTCCCTGTGGGCAGTGGTCCATACCTGTCAACTGTGCAGATCAGCATTGACTGACAAGATGTAAGCCATCATAGTGTGTGTTGTGTACTGCAAGACATGTATATTAGTGTGACCAATAGCAGGTGATGGAAGTAATGCCATTATGATGGACACATGAGTTCCAGAGCCCATGACTTGCAGGACAGTCATGTTAACATGTAATGTAGCATGCACAAATGCCATAGGTGTATAATAGGCTTACCTGCAATTCTGTCCCTATATACCCTCCTAATGTTAGGCTGTGTCCACATGTGGCTTCTGTCTGTGTTGTAGCATGGCAGAACAGTGCAGCTGTGCAGAAAGGAGAGTTAGACAGTGTGGACCTAATGTTTGAATGCACCCCATATATATATATATATATATATATATATATATATATATATATATATATATAGGTATGCATATATATATATATATATATATATATATATATATATATATGTGTGTGTGTGTGTGTTATATGTATATATATATATATATATATATATATATATATATATATATATATATATATATATATACACACACAACTCATAATATATGTCTACACATATATAATGATATGCATATATGTGTATGTCTACATATATACAAACACACACACACATATTTATATAAATACATGTCCACTACTGTTGAATGACAGTGCTGCATGATATGTGTGATGGAACATCACACATATCAATATACACACATATATATAGAACAGTAAGGGTACAAAATGGATGGTTATGTCAGGGGTGAACCTCATGTTAGGAACATATTGCCCTTGTTTGTAAAGGTGGGATTGGTAATTTGGGGAAGGATAGTAGGTACATTTGTGGAGGAAGGTTGGGTTGGAAGATAGAGAAGACAGCATACAGGGGCGGTATATGACACATGTGGTGGGTAAACACCCTGGATGGGGAGTGTTGTCTACAATGTGGAAGGCCATGAGCAGTCACAACATCAGCTTCACGGACCTAAAGGTGACTTTGCTGGGGGGCTGAGCAGGAGGAGCATGCAGACCCTGTGAATGGGTACTGAGGGCCTCAAGGTGCTGTACCGCATCCCCCAAGTCTCTGTGGAGCTCCCTATGCACCAAACCCTGGACCTGATTTTGGGTGACAGGATCCTGTCTGTGTGTGCTCCTGGTTGGGGATGAATACCATCCCCTAAGGTGGTTCCACCTGAAGTTAGTGCAGGACCAGTAGATGAGGAAGTCCCAGGGTGGGTCCCACATGTGATGTGGTCTGGTAACATGGCCAGATGAGGTGGAAGAGGTGGTTCTGCTGGCAACTGTTCCCCAAACATGCTATTGTGTCACTGTTATAGAACATATGTGGTTAGTAATAGTCGACACATTCCCGGATTATGTCTAACAGCATGCATACATATCCCCATTAACACAAAACAACAGATGTGCAGCAGTCACATAGCAAACAGAACACATGCATATATGGAACCATAGTGACCCTTACAATGGCATGTAGGTGACATAACAGGCCACCAATGATAGTGCCCCAACATGGAACATGACTACAAACACATAGCACAAATTGTTGTACAATACAATATATGTCCTAACGGTAGGTCTTCTGTAGACATACCCGTTGAGTTGTGTGATCAGATTGTTGTTGCAGATATGGTGGGGGGAGACAGAGATGTGTATTAACAACTATGATAACCTTGCAGTATGAGGTCCTCAGACCCTTTTCCATCTTCATGTCTTTTAAGCAATATGTTGAGGGAAAGTTTGCCAATGTATAGAGCGGAGAAGAATGATGTCATCATCTCACACCTAGTGCAGCACTACCACACCTTGTTTGGCCATACAGCCCATGATCAGCAGGAGCGGACTGTCCTGTGGAATGATCTTGTCCACAGGGTAAATGATGGCCTGCATAACCACAGTTATGAGCAGGTCTGACATCGATGCACTGATCTACTCTGCCATGCCCATCGGCATGCTGATGCGGTCAGGGTGGACCAGCTTGCAATGGGGGGGGTCATGACTTCCAGTCCCTCCTGACACATGTTGAGGAGCTCCTTGCCAGCCTCAGGGCACCTGCCCACCCGCAAACACAACAGCTGGCGAAGAGCATAGTGGAGGTGTGTGCTACCCTCACAATGGCAGAGGAGCATGCAGGTAAGGCCACGGAGCTCATTAGTAGACCACAGTTGCATATCCATCTGCATTTGTAGAGTTAGATCATGCATATGTATGATGAAATATATATAGTCTGTTGCTGTGTTGTAGTAATAAACAGATGTGCATAATATGCAGTATTGTGGGCTTGTACTGTTGATGTACTGTAATGCTGCACCCACCCTGTACCAATGCCACAGGTGTGGCTACTGACATCACATCTCTCACAAAATTATATAGGTCCCTCTGATATACCTCCAGGGCAGCAGCCTGTAGCTGGTGAGTATGGTGTTTGTTCAGGTTTGCCAATACAAAGGTCATGTTATGGCCATGGTATATTCCATGCACACATTTAACACACCTACCCATAATACATGCTGTACATGTTCACACATTGTTGCTGTTAACTGCACTGCATCACAGTGCTCACCATGATGGTGTATCTGAAGGGTATGTCAGACTCCTGCAATATAACTAACATCCTGTCATTGCAAAATGTGTGCACAGATATGAACATAATGGTGGGACAAATGGTCTACAATAGGGACAGGTCTGAAACATCACCCTTATACAGTACTACAACAGTGTATATACCAGTATTACAATGGCAACTGTTACAGATCTACCTTATGGCATATCACAATACTGCAGTCCACAACCCTTACAACCTGCAATGTGGTCCTAACATGAGCAGTGAATGTGTAATATGGAATCCTATGTTAGGACAGCAAATATGGGGAATACATACCTTCACAAACACTGGAAGCATATGTGTGCATACACTCCAGATAACATATAGTGGAAACAGCTGTTGAGGTACTGACAGCATGCATTTGCCATGAGTATGGATCTTCCAGCAAGTACAGGTCCCCAGTGTCACACCAATAAATGGTCTGCTATCCAAGACATTTGGCCATCAAATGTGCCCACTTACCTGCAACAGAGGGAGTCGTGGCTTGCACACATCTTACATGCCATGGCATGGACCCCATACCCAACAGGAGTTGGACATGTAGCCATACCTCACCATTGCATATACCATGGCAAATAGTGCAGACAGTCATGTATGTAGTAAGGATGTATGGGACAGGATTAATGTAGAAAATAAGCAGATGGCCATCCAAGACAGATGATGTCACATGTTGCAAACCAGTCATGCAGACTGCCTAGTAACATGCCACAACACTGAGGGAGTTGCAGGAATGTCTAGCAAGTACTAGCTGTGAAGTACCCATGTCAGCAATTGCCTGGACTCTGCATAAGTGTGGCCCATGGGTTAGGGTAATCAGATGGGACAGTTGTACCACATGAAACATCAGCCAGGTCTCTGTACAGCTAGTGTATGCATAACAGAAAAAGCCCCCAAAAGGAATGCATTGCAATGTGTACTGGTGTACCAAGACCACATTGGAAACCTACAGACATTATCAATTAAGATACATGTGCTGCACAACCAACACTTCACCCCAACTCAAGCCCACCATCCCCATCTGTACCTTACCGATGCCAGTGTACACCTGTATGTTTGCCATTCATTAGCTGGGACTAGGCTGGTACACATGGTGTTCAGTGTTTGGGACACTGCAAAATGACACATGTGTAGGCCATAGTTGTCAAGCATCTGCAAAAAGGCTGAGGGTGGGGAGTAGGTGTCATCATGACACAACAGTGCACTGAAGCAGAGATCCAAAGGATGCTAGAAATGGCTGTATCTGCAGAAAGTCAAGGTCAGGAACTGTGGCAGACATAACCCTGACTCCACAGCAATAGTGACGGCACTTTGTGACCTCTAAGGGATTTGCATATGAGTTGACCTTGCAATCATGCAGAGTTGGGGGACATTTGTAGGGCAGACTGACCAAATGCTGGCAAATGCAGATGGCCCATGCTAGTATACTCCTGCCAGGAATAGTGACTGCTGTAGTACACATAACAGTAGGTGCAACAAACCATTATGATAAGGTCTTGCACACATATGCACCCACAAAGTGTATGCATCTCAATCAGCATCTGCACAACTAACACATTTGTTTGACACTGCATTTGAATGCAAAGGTCATATGTCACATATCAGGTTTGTGTAATGTTAACATATGCAGTAATGTGGTCCCATTGCATATCATGGAATATGGCATCATATCAATAAGGGTGTGTACACTCCCCATAGCCATGGTAAGGTTTGAAGGTTGTCAGTGTAATTGTATTGTATTGGCCATACATGCACAGCTGATGATGAGATATGTAAATCAGACATCAGGCATTCACAAATGACATCTGTCCACATATCATCCCATGTATGTGTCGGACAAACACACAGGGGCTGTGAGTAGCAGAGCAAACATAAATGACACAATAATACGCATTCAGCAATGGTGTGTACACCTGTGAGGTATGGTGTACAGTACATGCCAGGATGTCGAACAGGTGCACAGCAATACTGTGTACATGGGTGCAGTGTGTTCCAGGGGAAGGGGAATCGCCTACTAACACAACCCATCCATCACAGAGATGTATAATGTTGCTAGCAGGGATTGACTATAGCTACACTGCATGCTGTTG
>NC_056733.1:802443093-802453349 GCF_019279795.1 Protopterus annectens | reverse complement strand
AATTACATAGCCAGCAGGTGGAATGCATCATAGTCAGCCAATCATACAGGCAGCATCTGCAGCACAGTATAAACTATGGAAACACCTTACAACTGGGTTTTCCCCACAAATTCTGCACCATTGGTGTACACATGTGGGGGAATTTTAACTGGAAAAATATTAGGGGCTGCCATTGCTTTGATTCATCAGTATGTGCTAGAGGCTGAGGGCTGAGAGGAGGATAATGCTGAAAACCGCCAGAGACCAAGGAGAAGGAGAAAACTGTTCAGACCCAGGGTAACTTACCAGGGGCTACATGATCTGGAGATAGTAGAGCACTACAGTGTGGACAGAGACATACTTCAGCAAATCACCGAGCTGTGCCAGCCTCAACTCAGACCTAGAACCAACAGAGGGGAACCCATCCCAGTGGATACCAAGATATGTGTAGCCTTAAGAATTCTAGCTACAGTTACTTTTCAAAGACCTACTGGGGACATCATGGGGGTCTTACAGGCATCTGCATCCAGGGTACTCCACCAGTTCCTGGATGCCATGCTACCACATGCCGGTGAGCAGATTTACTTCCCCAACACCCGTGAGGAGAGGATCAGCAATAAGCATCTTTTGCACTGTGTAGCAGAATACCCAGAGGTACTGGGTGCCATAGAATGCACGCAAATCCACATCAAGGCAACACCCGCTGAACAGGATAGGGACTACATAAACCGCAAGGGCTTCCCCTCCATCAGCTGTCAGGTCATGTGCAATGCCCAGGGCATTATCATGAATGTTTGTGCTGGCAGCTCTGGAAGCTATCATGACTTCCACATCTGGCATTCATCACAGCTGTACCAGGCATTGCCAGTGGGGGCATCCCATATGGCCATCTATTGGGGATGCTGGCTATGCACTGGAGCTGTGGATGATGATACCCATCAGAAATGCACGCACACCCACACAAGAATGCCATAATGAGGCACATGCACAAACCAGGATCATTATAGAGCATGTGTTTGGGATGCTCAAGTCACGGTTCCACTGCCTTGACATATCTGGTGGTGCCTTGCAGTACTCTCCAGCCACATATGCACACATGTTCATAGTATGTGCCCTGCTACACAATATGATCCTGTGGAAACAGCTGCAGCAATTACAGCACAGGGAAGGTCCACACAGCCCACCACCATTGCCAAGGTCCCTACAGGCACAGAGAGACTCAGAGGAGGAGGCCCCTTATCCTGCTCCTGTAGGCAGATGGAGGCATTCCCAGTATGCTCAGGCCTTGCCAAACAGCCAACTCATAGCACACACACTGACACTGTAGGGACCCCAGGGACTGACATCTCTCTCTGACTCGCACACACAGTAAAATGGATGACACACATCACATTACCTGTAACTTACCATGTATAGGCAGTTTACTGTGTGCATCCAACATAGGCAGCCCTCAAGCACTGTCCAGACAACTGCCGCAAGCACAAGTTAAGTCAGTCTTCTTAACAATAAATGAATGGATTAGTAAGTTTTGCTAGCATATCTATGGTAATGCTACATGCATGCAAGGAAATGGGGTGGCCTACTGGGATAGCAGCACACAACTGACAGCTACGTGGGACACCAGAAAAGGAAATATCTGTCCAAAACTGGCCTCCACACACTATGCAGTAGTATGCAAAGTGGCAAATCCCACTGCAGTATATGTGTGGGGACAACTAACTGGGGTGTCATAGGTTACAGGCATGGATATCAGTGTAGGGGTCCCATACCTACTCCTCACACCCACACAACAAATCAGCTATAGAAAACCAGAGAGAAATATCTGGTAAAGGCACACAAATGGTAGCAATGTTGAATTACCCCTCCCTACAGACTCACACAGTGATAGCACAGCAGGACACGCAGTTGCAGTAAGGCTATGAAGGGTAAGAAGTCTGAAACTCAATTGTATGCCAGTACAATCTGACCTGTGCTCTTTACTGATATTCCTCTAGTCCCCAAGACAGGGCACAGTAGTATGATAAATGGAACCAAAATGTAAAGCAAATATGAGCACAGTCTGTGCAAATGTGTACAGTTGACAGGTGTGGCCCCCATATACCCACACAAATGCAGTGACATGTATGTTTGCAGGGGAATAGCAGGATAGCACACACTGGAATACACACGAAAACATGTCTGTCCACAATATGCAGGAGTTAATGAGCTATGTGTATGTGTGGTTAATACTGTCTGAGTCTGGCCAGCACGTTCTCCTGGCAGTCATCTTGTAGTGCCCTAGCTACGGTGCTGTCTTTGACAGGGCCATGTGCAGATAACTGCAGTGTCAACTGTTATGCATGTCAGTGGCACCCACTGCTCTGCCACTAACATATCTGGAAGTCACAGCACTATGTGGAATATACTACACATATTAGTGACATCTTGAAGGATGTGTAGCTGAGGTGCCAAAGCTTTTGTGAATATAAGTGCTTTTTGGTACTGTTGACAGCGGTTATTCTCAATAAATGTTGTTTCTTATGTTTGCTTTTATATATAATGGACATGACTTCACAGTTTAATGCATTCTGTACCCACACCCATAACTTCCAACCTCTGACAGTAAGAGATCTGGACAAGGGCAGAAACAAAATTGGAACAAAGACACAATGATAGGCATGTCTTGCAAATATCGCCCTTACATACTTAGAAAGTTGGTAGGGTGAGGGGTTTGTAGTAGCGGGAATTGTCTGAAGGTTATGTAGTCTGAAACAGTAATGTCTGTCTTTATTTTGCAACATCACTCTTCAAATATATGTAACTAACTAGCAATAAAAACACAAGTTTATGTCAAAAAGATGAAACCTCTAGCCAAACACCTGGACAACCTGCCAAAAAATGTACAGGTTAGTGGTATGCCCACACTAGGATATGACATCACAAGTTAGAAAGATACCACACAAGCAAGAGATCCCCAGCCAGTATATCACCAGGTTGCTGGACTGTTTACACATCTGTGTCATTACTAAACTGGCTGTAGCCACACCTCACAAATGGCCTTGTTGGGCAAGAATGTATATAGCTGCCCTCATAATATCGGTCCATCTATCATACAACTAGTATTCCTCTGGTAAAGCACTGTGATGATTTGTGGATGCCAGGCACTAGGTGATGACACAATACATTACAGTGTCAGACTACAGATATGTCAGAGAATGTCTGCTAAACAAAACAAGTACCCTGAGGAGCGTCCCGTGTACTCCTGAGAGGTATAGCTGTAACACACATAACCTTGGACTGGAGTACACCTATCTCTGGAATGGACTCCCACTCTAACTATAGAAGGTCACACTGGGCATGCTCCTACACTTAAGAGAATCACAGGACATGTTGGAACCCACATCGGAATATATGACTGTATTGCGTATATATGTCTGTGCATGCAGAGTGCTATGTTCACCTCAACTGTCCCCACACACACACACACACACACACACACACACACACACACACACACATCAAACAGGATTACCCTGAGCTAGCTGTAGGTGGTCCTTATGTGATATATCTGCATCTGTTGCATGAGATACACACACACATATATATGGACAACAGATAACATATGTCAAGCATACACACACATAGATGTGGGGAAGTGAGACACAGATAGTGACAGAGAGAGAGAGAGAGAGAGACACAGGGGGACACAAAGTGAGTCACACACATGGATACCCTGAATGGCATACAGTGATGTTCCAGTGCGGACAGTGGCATACCAGTTGTAAACAGTTGCACGTGCCAGCATAAAAAGTGAGCCCCATTGTATAACAATACTGAGGTTGGGTTTATAATATCACATCACCTGCGTGTGTGTGTGCGTGTTTGTCTATAGGTCTAAGTATTAGGAGACTCTTCCAACTCAGTACACTTCATATTGCCCTACTTCACAAGATCTGCTGCTGTCATTCACCTTAGAAGTACCATTGGACACCAATGATCTCTATAAGCTCTGCAGCTCATGCGTTACTGTGTAACACTGCATTACAAATTACTAGATAGTTAGGGTTTCTAATCTCAATACAGGAAACTGTGTGTGTGTGTGTGTGTGTGTGTGTGTGTGTGTGTGTGTGTGTGTGTGTGTGTGTGTGTGTGTGTGTGTGTGTGTGTGTGTGTGTAGTTTTAGGCCATTCCCACTCACAACACTTCCCAGTGTCCCACTTTATCAGTCCTGCTGATGTCATTCCCCTTATCGACACCTTTGGCCAGTCATCAGCCCATTAAGCTCTGTAGAGTGTGCAATAACTGTCTAACACTATAGTACAAATAACTAGATAGGCAGGGGTTCTACTCTCAGCTCTGACAAATGTATGTGTGGGTGAATAACTGTGTGTGTATGTTTTTAGGAAGAAGTCTTTTGATAAGATTCCTACCCACTGCCCTACTTTATCAGTCATGCTGATGTCATTCCCCTTAGAGGTTCATAGGTGTGTACTAGGTTAGTGACCCAAGAGCCTTTATAAGCCTAGCCCATAGAAGTGCCCTGCCATTGTGCCACCCGATGTTAGTGCCAAGTGCCTCTATCAAATAGAGCCAGTGGAGTGATCCCTGGGGTGAACTTTCTATTACCCATACACTCATCAAGATTTCTCTGGAACAGGGTCAGCTAGGTGCTCTGCTTGACATCTATGTGAAGTCTATTCCAGGGCATGTGCAGTCTCTGGGTGAGAAACCTGTTCCTTCAGCATTTTGTGTTGCTTTTTTTAATGAGGTTGAGGTCTCTGCAGTGGTCAGAGAGATTGGGATGTCTTTAGATGTAGCAGTTCTAAAAGAGTTGGGTCGGACATGGCTTTGTAAGTCAATCAGAGATTGCCTGTAAATAGGTGATACGAGACAGAGAATAGCTGGAGTTTTTTGAGTCTGTCTGTGTAGGACATGTGTTTAACGCCTAGGATCCTCTTTGTGAGGTACTTCTGTGGCCTCTCCAGCTGTTGCAGGTGTCTAGTGAGGAACATGCCAAATGGGCCATTATACTTGATGATTGGTCTAATGAGGGAAGAGAAGACAGAGACGATGACCTCTTCCTTCCTGGATGCAAAGCCCTTGGTAATGAGATGTGCCACATAGAAGGACATCCTGTCCACAGTGACAATGTGGTGGTTGAAGGAGGGCTGCTGTCAACCTGTGTCCCCATATCTCCTCTAACTCCTACAGTGTTCAGTGGGCTCCCACCAATGTGGTACTTAGTGGGAACTGAGTTTGCAACAAAGGGGATAATGATGCATTTTGTGGTGTTAAGCTTCAGGTCATGGTTTCCACACCAGTTATTGGTCTCAGTGAGACCTTTCTGTAGGATGTCTCCATCACTTGTGGAGTTAATGTTGGCTCCCAGCTTGCAGTAATCTGTGAACTTGGTCAGCCAGAGTTCATTTGTGTTGGGCTGGACTCCTGAGAAGTAGATGCTGAACAGGAAAGTACCTAGGATTGATCCCTGTGGGACTCCACTCATGACTGGTTGGCAGTCTGATTAGGGAGTCTGCTATTTTCATACTGTGTGTTCTATCTGTGAGCAAATTTGCAACCCACCTAGTGATATAGGGGTTGCTGCCTAGTTTAATGGGGTCATCAACAATTCCTGACTGAGGAATGGTATCAAAAGCCTTGGCCAGATCAATGTAGGCTGTATGCAGTGCCTTACTGTCATACACAGCCCTGGTGATGGATTCAAAGAAGTCAACAAGGGTTGAACAAGCATGATCGCCCTTTCACAAAGCCAAACTGTGGGGGGTCCAGAGTAAGGAGATTACCTACATATTTGTTGATCAGGTCCCTGATGATGCACTCCATAGCTGTACATATCACACTCATCAGGCTAATGGGCTGATAATTCTTAGGGCCTGTAGTCACTACCCCTTTATGGAGAGAGATGACTGTAGCAGTGCACCATTTGGAAGTCTGAGGTGAAGCTGTGACTGAACAGGGCACACAGATGTGGTATCAGGTCTCTTTGTAGTTCATGTAGAACACAGTCAGGGATTTCTTTGGGTCCCATGGAAGCTGTATTCTTGCCCATGGACAATGCAGGTTTAACCAGTACTGCAGTAATGATGGGTGCATGGCATTCTTCTGGCATTGTGATTGTTCTCTAGGGGGAGAGAGGGGAAAAGCTGGCACTGAATGTGTTGTCAAGAATGTTGGCAATATCTGTTGGCTCAGTATAGGAAGTAGCATTGTGCAGTAACTCAGAGCACTTCTGGGTATTGCTGTGGAGGTTCCTGATCTAACTATTAAAGGCTTTGTGATTGTTGTCAGTGTCTGCTGCAATTCCGCTATCATAGCTGGCTTTAGATAATTTCATGAGGGATCTCAAGTTGTTGTTGAGGTGAATAAGGGAGTTTTTCGAGTCTTGGGACTCCACCTTTTTATACAATAGTTTATTCCTTCTGTTGTACAGTTTATTAATGGCAGGGGACTACCAGATTGGCCTCCAGTGTTTGGAGGAGAGTGTCTTGGTTCTGTTGGGTATGGCTAGTTCCATGCATTTATCTATATGTTTGTACAGTGCATTTGTGTATGATTTGGCAGTCATGCAGTTATTTTCCACTGGCATGGGTGCTGTGAAGTTCACCATTTCTGTTTTTAGGAGTCCAAAGTCTGCTTTGGAGAAGTTTTTCAAGGTAGTTACCTTTGTGACTGGTGTAGGTGAGATGTGGATTTCCATGGTGATTACTTAATGGTTGGATCTGACCAGGTAAGAACTGACTACTGTTATCGAGTAACAGTCCCATATGTTAGTAATCAACAACAGGTCTATGATGTTGCTTCCTCTATTGGTGGTCAGAATGAGCTGGTCCAGGGCATTGGAACTGATGAATTCCAGGAAGTATCGGGCCAGTGTACTGGTGCTTGAGTCCTTTTCCCAGTTGATAGAGAGGTAGTTGAAGTCTCCTAGAATGAGAGTGTTGGGTTGGACCTTGATAGATTCCAGGGTGCTGAGGAATGTGGCTTGAGAGTCTAGGGACATGGTTGGGGACCTATAGCAGGCTATGACCTGGATTGTACTATTACCCAATGTCAGTTGTACTTGAAGTGTCTCATATGCATTAAGCTGGGATACTTGTCTGGAGGTGTGCATTTCCTTTATGAATATGGAGGCAGCACTGCCTTTGGAGCTGTGGTCCATGTTTTGTGGCTGACAGGTGTGGAATGAGTTATAGCCTGGTAGTCCAAGGGTACTGTGTGCTGCTGTAAACCAGGTCTCTGTTGCAGCACAAATGCCAATGTTCTCCATTTTGAGGAGTGCTTCAAGTGACTACATCTTGAGATTTAGACATCTAGTGTTGAGCAGCATGACCCACAGATTGCATTTATTCATAGCTGTTACAGTGATAATTTAATTTGGAACACTGTTAAAAGGCAATATAGGGGTGGCAAGAGACTTAGCTAGTACCTGGAAACCCAGGGGTGACAGATGCAGGCCATCTCTGGCAAAGCATTGCGGTCTGTCAATCAGTTCATCCCAAGCAGACAAATACTGGATCACCTGAGAATGACACCAGACACTTAAGCCAATTGTTGAAGTCAATCAGTTGTTTTTTGTACTGCAGTATCATTCTGGGTGACAGTAGTATACTGCTCAGGGCTACTGTCATACCTGCCAATCCCACATAATCTGAGAGCTCTACCATGTTTCTTTCAATGTAGTCCAGGGAGGTGCATCTCAGGTCACTCACAGCCACATGGAAAATGACAGAGTGATACTTGTAGTTGTTGTGGAGTGACCAGACTGGGTATGTTATGTGTTGGATTCTGGCACCTGATAGACAGCTGACTCTTTCCTTTTCCATATTCAACCTAGTGAGTGGAACATCTGTGTGCCTCACTGTTGAGTCACCTGTGATGACTGTATTGGGCAAGGTAGTTAGCCTTAGGGGCTTAGGTTGAGTGGTACAATGTGTAGGTGAGATACATCTCCTGTGGTTTGTGTTGTGTTGTGTTGGTCAAGTGGGTGTCTGTCTTGGTGGTCTCTGCTGTTTGGTAAATGTCTATTGAGTGTCTCTGTGAAGGTGGGTGTGTGGTTTCGTTTGTATGTCAGAGTTGTGATAGTGGGTGTTCTGGAGAGCTATGTGTTCCATGTAGTGTGGTGCTTCTCCTCTTGACCAGCTTGTCCAGTCTTCGCTGGAAAGTGCATATCTTCCAATTTGGTGATATAGGGTATCTCTCACAATTCTGAGTGTTGGGCGTTTTGAGGAGAGGGTTGTCTGTGTACATGAGGCAATTGCAACAGTGCCTCAGAATGCCCAAGTGCACCAGGTGCCCAACTGCACTTTAATCATGCCAGGAGGGGTGGTCATAACTACTAAGCACTGGAGCTAATTCCATGAGGAACAACTACTGCTGATGGCTCTCAGGTGTGCTAGAATAACTGTTACAAAAACTTGTTGAAGTGCAAAGCTATTAGGCTATTTGAAGTGCAAGATAGAAAGAACTAACAAGATATAAGGGAAAAACTGAAGGCAGACTTTCTGACACCTGTAATAGTTTACCTCAGCTGTGGAGTTATCAGCACCTTTGGCCAATTGTCAGTTCAGTAAGCTCTGTAGCGCATGCAGTAACTGTGTAAAACTATAGTACAAATAACTAGGCAGAGGTTCTACTCTCAGATCTGTCATATGTGTCTGTGGGTGTGTAAGTGCGTATGTTTGTAAGAACAAGCATTTTGATATGTTTCCCACCTACTGCCCTATTTTATCAGTCCTGCTGATGCCATTCCCCTTATCAGCACCTTTGGCCAGTTGTCAGCCCAGTAAGCTCTATAGTGCATGTGATAATTGTGTAACACTATAATGCAAATAACTAGATAAGCAGGGATTCTAATCTCAATACTGGCAAATAACTGTGTGTGTGTGTTTGGGTGAGAATCATATACTGTGTGGGTTATACTATTCTGAGTTGTGTACCACCCTGTACACTTGCCATCATCCTACTTTACTAGGCCTGTTGATGTCATTCACCTTAGAAGTACCTTGGGACTAGGTGAAATCATATAAGCTCCGTGGTGCATCTAATAATTGCGTAATACTATTGTAGTAATAACTAGATAGGTAGAGGTTTTAATCTCAATACTGGCAACTCTGTGTGTGTGTGTGCGTGTGTGCGTGTGTGCGTGTGTGTGTGTGTGTGTGTGTGTGTGTGTGTGTGTGAGTGTGTGTGCGTGTGTGTGTGAGGATCATATCCTGTTTGGCTTATACCAGTCCCATATGTTAGTAATCAACAACAGGTCTATGATGTTGCTTCCTCTATTGGTGGTCAGAATGAGCTGGTCCAGGGCATTGGAACTGATGAATTCCAGGAAGTATCGGGCCAGTGTACTGGTGCTTGAGTCCTTTTCCCAGTTGATAGAGAGGTAGTTGAAGTCTCCTAGAATGAGAGTGTTGGGTTGGACCTTGATAGATTCCAGGGTGCTGAGGAATGTGGCTTGAGAGTCTAGGGACATGGTTGGGGACCTATAGCAGGCTATGACCTGGATTGTACTATTACCCAATGTCAGTTGTACTTGAAGTGTCTCATATGCATTAAGCTGGGATACTTGTCTGGAGGTGTGCATTTCCTTTATGAATATGGAGGCAGCACTGCCTTTGGAGCTGTGGTCCATGTTTTGTGGCTGACAGGTGTGGAATGAGTTATAGCCTGGTAGTCCAAGGGTACTGTGTGCTGCTGTAAACCAGGTCTCTGTTGCAGCACAAATGCCAATGTTCTCCATTTTGAGGAGTGCTTCAAGTGACTACATCTTGAGATTTAGACATCTAGTGTTGAGCAGCATGACCCACAGATTGCATTTATTCATAGCTGTTACAGTGATAATTTAATTTGGAACACTGTTAAAAAGGCAATATAGGGGTGGCAAGAGACTTAGCTAGTACCTGGAAACCCAGGGGTGACAGATGCAGGCCATCTCTGGCAAAGCATTGCGGTCTGTCAATCAGTTCATCCCAAGCAGACAAATACTGGATCACCTGAGAATGACACCAGACACTTAAGCCAATTGTTGAAGTCAATCAGTTGTTTTTTGTACTGCAGTATCATTCTGGGTGACAGTAGTATACTGCTCAGGGCTACTGTCATACCTGCCAATCCCACATAATCTGAGAGCTCTACCATGTTTCTTTCAATGTAGTCCAGGGAGGTGCATCTCAGGTCACTCACAGCCACATGGAAAATGACAGAGTGATACTTGTAGTTGTTGTGGAGTGACCAGACTGGGTATGTTATGTGTTGGATTCTGGCACCTGATAGACAGC